>NC_088881.1:35323271-35337443 GCF_032884065.1 Artemia franciscana
AATCCCCCCCACTCCTGTGTAAAGTTTCCCTTGAAGATTTCCCTCAAAAAGTTACCTCCCTATGACAAATCCCTCCCGCAGAAAATTTCCCTCAAAAAAATTTCCGCATATTTTCCAATAACAAATGCTATATATGAACAATGGGCAAATTGCGTAACTTACGGCCCTTTTACCAGGGGCTGTGTGGAGTCTTGTCATCAGGACTGCCCCCTCCTCAACGTCCGCTCTTTGCGCTAAAGTTTGACTTTTTGTCACAGTTCTACTTTTTAAAACTATAAAAAGCTTTAGCCTAAAAAGCAGGACGTTGAGGAGGGGACAGCCCGTTCATATGCGGAATAATTTCTGTTCGTTTAAAGTTTTAATGTCACTCCTTACTTTTAGTTTTCAGAAAAAACTTGTTTTTTTTTATTTAATTTCTAAACGTTTTTTAATTAATGTATGTTTTGATTTTGGCTCACCGCACATGAATAATTAAAAATAAAACTTGTGTACTTTTTCTTTAGCTAAATGGCTTTCTCGTAGTTTTGATCGGAAGATTTTGATAAAAAAAAAGGTGGGGGAAGAGGCCTAGTTGCTTTCCAATTTTTGGTTACTTAAAAATCTAACTAGAAATTTTTTATTTACTAACGTTTTTATTAGTAATAAATATACGTAACTTACAAATTAACTTACGTAACAAACTTCTATATTTGTATATTTTATTACGTATATGAGGAAATTCGCCCCCTCGTCGATACCTCGCTCTTTACACTAAAGCTTGAATTTTATCCCAATTCTTTAAGAATGACTCCTTAAGAAGAATCACAAAGGCCGTAGAATAAATAGTTGAAATTACTAAAATAATTCGGCTTAAAGAGCGAGGTATTAAGGAAGAGACAAACGCCCTAATATATGTAATAATTTCTGTTCTTTTTAAGTTTTAATTCTGCTCCTTACTTCAAGTTAAAAAAAACTTTTTCTTATGTATTTTCTCTTTTTTTTAATAATGCTAGAAAATCTTTTGCCCCCTTTATGGAAATTCTCTTCCCTCATGATAAATACTCCATGTAAAGATCTACCCACGTAACCCCCTCCCCCCCCCCCGTGAAAAAGTCCTCCTGAAAACGTCTGTAAACTTCCCAATAACCACTACTATATGTAAACAATGGTCAAAGTTTGTAACTTGCAGCCCTTCCCCTGGGGACTGGGGGGGATTAAATCGTCCCCAAAGACATAGTTACTAGGTTTTTGACTACGCTGAACAAAATGGCTATCTCGGAATTTTGATCTGGTGACTTTGGGAAAAAATGAGAGTGGAAGAGGGCCTAGATGTCCTCCAATTTTTAGGTCACTTAGAGAGGGCAATGTAACTTTTAATTTCCGTTAAAATGATTCGGCTCGTGACATTTTAGGACCACTGGGTCAATACGATCACCCTTTGGAGAAAAAAACAAATAAACACCCATCCGTGATCTGTCTTCTAGGAAAAAAACAAAATTCCATATTTTTGTAGATAGGAGCTAGAAAATTCTACAGTAGGGTTCTCTGATACGTTGAATCTGTCAGGGTTAATTTTCGTTTATATTCTATGACTTTTAGGGGGTGTTTTTCCCTACTTTCGAAGATGAGGCAAATTTTCTCAGGCTCGTAAATTTTGACGGGTAAGACTAAACTTGATGAAACTTATATATTTAAAATCAGCATAAAAACACAATTCTTTTGATGTAACTATTGATATCAAACTTCTGTTTTTTAGAGTTTCGGTTACTATTGAGTCGGGTCGCTCCTTACTACAGTTCTTTACCACAAAATTAGCGACTGGGGTGTCAGTAGCCAGTACTGAGTTGTCGTTTGGTAAATTTAAATTAATTTTAACGTACATCGGATCAACTGTGGGCCAGGAACGACTAATGGTTTAGCGTTATTGAGCATATAAAACGAAGAAGTAAAAGCAATCATTTGGATAAAATAATTAGTAATTTTGTGGAGGCTAAAGTAAGAAAAGTCCTATTTAGATAAATGAAAAATTTTGTTAAAATTTAGTCTAAACATTTTTGGGAGACAGAATAGAGAAGAGGGCGCTAATCAAGACTTTGCTCCTGGCGTAAGAGATGCCAGAACCGCCACCGTTAGATTACTATTAAGCCACTTCTTACTTAAAGTTCGTTACCAGGAACTGCATTAATATTTATTTTTCCTGTATAAGAGGTGGGTAAGTCCAGTGCTTCATCAATGGCGTCAATTCACCAAAAATTAGGTAGGGAGTAAAATGTATTTCAAACTCTATAATGAATTTTTCAAAATATAAAGGGGGGGTGGAATCAGTCTTTTTTCCGATTTTTCCAATAAAGATGCCAGAAAAAAAAGTATTTTTTCATGAAAATATCTTAGAAAAGGGGAAAGTGGGTGAAAAATCAGCGAAAAATAAACTAAAAACAAACAGTACCAAACAGCCCAAATATTGCCGTTAAGTCATTGTTCCCTTAAAATTGCAAACTGGATTAATGGCAAACATCCCTTAATATTCCTTGACATTTTGGGATGCTTCCACCCTTTTTCGAAAATCAGGCAAATTTCTCAGGGTCGTAGCTTTGAATGGGTAACATTAAACCTAATGAACTTCAAATATTAATAATGAGTATAAAAGCCAAATCTGATGTATGAAGCCAAAATGATGTATGTATTGTTATCAAAATTCTGTTTCTTAGAGTTCGGTTACCACTGAGCCGAGTCACTCCTTAACTATAGTTCGTTATCACAAACTGTTTGATAAAAATTTTAATCATTTTTTATTAAAATTCTGTGTCTTAGCTCTTCGGTTTTTTTTTTAGAAAAACCTGGCTTGAACCGGTGACAATTAGCTGCTTGTCTTTCTAAATAACATACACTAGGCTATATGTGAACAAAACGGCCAAGTTTCGCAACTTAAAGGTCTTTCCCCAGGGTTATAGGGGGTCATGTTATCCCCAAAGGCATAGTTATTGGACTTTATAGTTATTGAACAAAATGACCGTCTCGAAATCTCGAAAACAAATAAACACACAGCCGTGATCTTTCTTTTGGCAAAAAATAAATAAATACAAAACCCAACATTTTCGCAAATAGAAGCTTTTAACCTCTACAGTATGGTTCCCTGATACGCTGAATCTGATGATGTGATTTCATTTGGATTCTACGACTTTTCAAGGGTGTTTCTCCCCGTTTTCGAAAGTGAGACATATTTTCTCAAACTTGTAACGTTTGATGGCAGTAAACTTAACGTTTTTTTTATATTTATAATAAACTTAATAAGTTGATTCTTTTGATAAACCTATTGATATCAACATGCCGGCTTTTGAGGATCTCGGTTACTACTGGGCCGAGTCGCTCTTTACTTATAGTTCGTTACCATAAACTGTTTGCAAAATGCCTATTGACTCAGCGAAATCATGCAAAGGCTGAAGAAAACAGCTTCTTCTTTTTTGTTTATTAAATAAAAAACAAATTTTTTAACTGAAAGTAAGAAGCGACATTAAAACTTAAAACGAACAGAAATTGATCCGTATATGAAAGGGGCTGTTCCCTCCTCAACGCCAAGCTCTTTACGCTAAAGTTTGACTCTTTCTCTCAACTCTACTTTTTAAAACAGAAAAAAATAACTTTAGCGTAAAGAGCGGGGCTTTAGAACTTCGGCCGTAGGGTTCTTTGATACGCTGAATCTGATGGTGTGATTTTCGTTAGATTCTATGACTTTTCAGGGTTGTTTCCCCCTATTTTGAAAAATAAGGCAAATTTTCTCAGGCTCTTAACTTTCAATGGGTAAGGCTAAACTTGACGAAATCAAATTTATATATATATATATATATATATATATATATATATATATATATATATATGTATATATATATATATATATATATATATATATATATATATATATATATACATATATATATATATAATCAGTATTAAAATGAGGTTCTTTTGATGTAACTATTTGTATCAAAATTCCGTTCTTTAGAGTTTCGGTTACTATTGAGCCGGGTCGCTCCTTACTACAGTTCGTTACCACGAACTGTTTGATTTCTTTCTTTTATATAGAAAACTAACAAATGTGTCTGATAGACAAGATGTATAAAGAGAAAAAAACCCATAACGAATGCTCTTTTGTGAGAACCAGTCATATTTTGTCCCCTTTCCTCAAACACAAAATTCTAAGACCAATTTCCCCTCTTTCTCGCCAAAAAATCTTTAGTAAAAGTTTCAACTTAATCCCACAGTCGTGAAGCAAAGCAGGATACTTAATAAATGACGAATAAAATTCTCAAATTTCAGTGATATCTTGAAACCTACTGACTAAGCAATATCTATAATAGGAAATACTCGCTTGCCTCAAGGCTCCAGGAACAACAAGGAAAAAAATATGTTCTCTTGTGAGGATTGTACACCTACTGATTCGGATTGTATAATGGTCAAATACTCACCTTGGGTCCTCGTTGCATAGCAACAAGTTATTGTTTTTGGATTGGTAGGTGGCTGGGAGTTACAACCCTTAGAAATTATATAAAGTAAGACTGGTTGAATTTTTGTGTGTAAATTTTCGCTGCATCCCATTGTGAAATTCTGCGCATTAATTAAAAAATGTACTTGAATTAAAACTAAAATTACGGAGGGGCCTCAGGTCAACTTTTGTCCCTTGATGCTATTAAAAATCTATGCGTGAATCTGGTTCAAACAAGTTGCTAGGTAGTACATGCCGTCTTTGCACGAAAACACTGATTGTGGGAGGTTTGAGGGGTGTTGTAGGGCCCTAAAGGGGACCTTTCTGCCTCCAATAACACAGTCTGAAAATGGATGTGTCATCCTGCTTCAAACGAGATGCAAAATATCTTACCTTCCAGTTGAAAAGATGACGGGAAGAGGGGATGGAGTGCCTCATGGACCCACAAAGTGCTTCAAGGTTCTTTCCGCGTCGAATTGGGACTTTGCTCATTTCTGCACCAAATCGGGAGTTGGCTCGTTTTTGTGCAAAGTTATTATCCATTTTTGTTCCTGTTCTGTAGCATAATGAATAAAAACTGTGAAACCAGTTTGTAATGAAACAGTTAAACATATTGAAAACAAGTTATTTTTTACGAGCATGACATTTTACGAGACGGCATTTTATTATCATAAAATGCCGTCTTGTAAAACAGCTTCAGCCAAAAAAGCAGTTTTCATGCGTTAGGTGATTGACGAACCTTGAATAAATATTTCTCTGTGCCAACACAACATCTGACAAAAGGCAAGCTATGAGATACTAAAATGAAAAAGGAAGCAGCTGAAGGTAAACAAATTATTGTGACAGCTTAAGGGACAAAATTGTTAACAATGAAAATCCCAGAGAGCTTTCTTTCTCTTGACGAGGTCTCGATGAACATAAGCAAATTTAAAACTAGTGAACGGGATGGATCTTCCTCCACCAAATATCCGAGGATACAAAGATCCGTTTCGTATTAAGGAAAAATCTAATGCAAAATCCATGTTTTCAAATGTCCTTATTCATGATTAATTTAAAAAAACTTTTCCACAAAATAAATTTTTCAAAGATAAGTCAAGAACTCGATTAAATCAAAAATTAGCAGAAATAAAATCGAATAATCTACCAAGCGTAAAGCTACCATAAATCACCATCAATAAATAAATGTAACCCAAAACGAACAGAAATTAACATGAGTAGGGCTGACAATCCCCATAATTTCTTAAGACCAGAGCATAATTTGCACTTTACTGAAAAAACACAACTTTTTTAGTTTTAATAAATCGAAAATTATTAAGACTTTAAGATATAACTATCAGCATACGTATATTAAACTGACAATACATATTCTTTTGCATTTTTTTACGGTT
This sequence comes from Artemia franciscana, assembly GCF_032884065.1. Taxonomy (NCBI): domain Eukaryota; kingdom Metazoa; phylum Arthropoda; class Branchiopoda; order Anostraca; family Artemiidae; genus Artemia; species Artemia franciscana. Next base: position 35,329,119 of record NC_088881.1, read on the forward strand.
TAATGGAGTTCTTTACTTTTTGATGAAAAATTTGTTTCGTGAAAAAAGTTTTTTAAATTAATTTCTGTTCGTATTTTATTAACATAATCTCTTTCATGGAAAAAGAAAATAATGTTTAATAATTTGGGTTGCTATTTGTATAGGGGAGAGGGGGGCGAAACCACACGGGGGCGAAACCGTCCGTTGGACTTCTCGTCCAAAGTCTTTTAACTAATACATTCGGAAAATCGCTGCTAGATGCCATTCATGTAGCGCACATTAGGCGGAAGTTTTGAATATTTGATGCCAAAGACAACTGAGATAAGAGTTAAAGAAGTTTTTATATACTCTCTGGAAATTTTGACATCTAAAGTCCTCGTCAAATATTTTCCAAGCTATTTTAGCTACAGGTTCGTAATTTAGAAGGATCATAAGAGGTATGATTCCGGTATTTTCCTCATAATTTCCATCAAGAAATGTCGGGCGGTTTCCGAAAAAAAGGTAAATTTTCAAAATGGCGTCAATAAGGGGTGACTCCGGACAGTTTTTTGGGGTTTCACCCCTTGCTGATGGAAGTATCTCCGAGTCTGGAATTGGAAGTAGCTAGGGCTAGGAAATTGCCAAATATTTCAATTTTATTATAGACTAGGAATAGGAACTTATTAAATTCAACTTTCAAAAGACAAAAACAATATTATGCTTCAACAGACAGCAGAGCTCGTAAGGCTGGGACAGTATAAATGCATAGAAAAACCACAACATCTCGTCATAAAAAACATACAACATACGAGTTAACAGAGGATGGTCATCCCAGCGTGAGAATCCCACAACAAACTATATATTAAAATCTATTATTCATCAATCCAGACACCCAGGCAAAGAACTATTTTTGAAGTATGTTTTCTCAACAAGTCTTAAATGAGAATTCGTCTTTCCGATCAGCCGCGGAAGAATTTTCTTTGAAGAAGTCTACCCTTGTGGATGCCGTGAAACGCTACAAGAGTAGAATGCAAGATCTTGAGAAGGGTAGCCCAAGTGCAAACAATGATAATGACAGTGTTCGGGAGAGTTCCAAGTTCGTTTTTACTCCCAAACAAGAGAGAGATCTTGCTATATACCTCGAAAACTGCTCAATATTGAAACACGGACTAAATCCAAACGCAACGAGAAAGTTAGCCTAACAATGGGCAACAACTCTGAAGCTCAAATTCCCACCAAGTTGGGAGCTGAATGAAGGAGCAGGATTTGACTGGTTTAAAGTATTTATGAAGCGTAATGCCACTTTGTCCATTAGAAAACCGGAAAATACAAGCCAGGCTTGTGCTGCCGGCTTTAATGCCACTGTAATTGGTGCCTTCTTTCGTAATCTTCAGAGACTGTATAGCAAGTTACAGTTTCGTCCTGGTAGGATTTGGAATTGCGACGAAACAGGAGTACCCACAGTTTACAGGCTCCGAAGGTGATTGCTAAAAAGGGGGCAAAACAGGTGGCACAGACCGTGTCGGCAGAAAGAGGGGAAAATACCACAATGCTGTGCTTTGTGTCTGCAGCTGGTCAGACTATTCCATCAGTGTTTGTTTTTCCAAGAGTCAAGGCTGCTGAGAGAACTTATCAAGATGGACCACCAGGATGCATTGGCTTAGCCCATCGCAGTGGATGGATGAGCTTGGAAAATTTCGTTTGTTCATTGTAGCACTTCCAGAATGAAGTTAAACCTAGCAAAGAGAATCCTGTTTTGCTCTTGTTCGACAATCATGAAAGACATATTTCAATTGATGTAGGGTTTCCTTGTGCAAAGATAATGGCATTCATCTTCTGACCTTTCCTCTCCATTGCTCTCATCGCATTCAGCCCCTTGATGTTTTGGTTCATGCACCATTCAAACATGCCATCAGGGAGACATTGGAAGTGTCAGTGAACTTCAGACTGACGAAGAATTTTCTCCTGGAAATTTGTGCTTGTGAGGTTTATGGCGAAAAAAACTCTGATAAACATCAAATTTTTGAACATCAAAACATCAAAAACATCAAATTTCAAACATCAAAGATTGCAAAACTATGTTTGTGAGATTGAAGAAGTGAGTGGCAGATTGGCTAAAATAAACTACCTCCGCAAATCAATTTAAAAGTTCATCTTCCCAGAATGGCCCGATTGTGCTGAAACTGATTTTGATGATATAATTATGAAGTTGCCTACTCTTTTTGCTGCAAGGGGGACAGGGCGATCAGGCAGTCAAAGGCCTTGTATTTGGGTGTGACTTGTCTCGCTATGCCATAAAATAATAATGTGAAATACCCTTAGAGTTCTTTTGATATTCCAGTTAATTCTGCTACTTTTATATCATCTGAACGCACTGTTTGAATCGTTAACTAATAGATGTCCGAAAATGCCCCTCATGTGTCCGAAGTCACCCCACGGTAGGGGCGACTTCGGACACTTTAAGACGTCATATGTTTTTGGGTCTCACGGAGAAACGACTTGATGGAAGTCATTGAAAAAAAATCCTAAAAAAGATGAATATTTGAGCTTTCTGTTCATATAAAAACAAAGTTTGTATCTTTAGAAGAACATCTTATAGGGGTCAAAAACTTAAAAACGTACGGTTTCGCCCCCCTCTCCCCTACTGGAACTTTTTCAACAATTTTTGACAACATACACCATTTTGAAAATCTTAAGACAAATAGTATTGCTAAACATTATTTAACCGTTCCTACTTCATACCCAAATCAATTCCTAAGATGCGCTCTTTTGATAACCTGAATGCACGTAGTGTCTTTTGATTTAGTTCGAATTTTCCCTCAATATTCTCTCAAATTTTCACCTTCATAGAGTTAGCCTTAATAGTAGTTCCGGTGGTAGTAGGAGACGTAGTTGCACTATTAGTGTTGTATTAGTAGCAGTAGTAACAGTAATAACAGCAGTATTAATAGCACCAGTAGCATGTAAATGTTGCCTTTTGACCAATTAAAAATCCCCCTCATGATGCCACAGAAGTTTAATCTTGATACGATGAGCCGTTCCAAAAATATTGTTGATGTACCTTTGTCACCCCCTTTTGACAACCTTTTCATATTAATATTCTAAGTCTTACAAACTGTTGAAATTACACTAGTGATTACATTAGTTTAGCAGTGGTAGTAGCAGTATTAATAAAGGTAGGAGTGGTAGTAGTGTTAGTAGTGGCATGCACATGTTACATTTTTGTCAATTGATCTTCGTCTTGAAGTATCCTCTGAAAGTTCCAACTTAATACCCAAATTCAGTCTTAAGACACGCCCTTCTGACAATCTGCATGCACATAGTGTGTTTTGATTTTGTTCAGAGTACCCTTCAATATTCTATCCGATTTTCACCTTAAATACGTGTAGCCTTAATTGTACTAGAATCACAGCAGTAGGGTAAGTCATAGGAACAGTAGTAACAGCTGTATTAATAGCAGTAATAGCAGGTATATGTTGTCTTTCGGCCAGTTGAATATCCCACTATGATGCCCCAGAGGTTTCCTCTTTATATGGTAAGCCTTTCCAGAAATATTGCTGATCCACCCATATCAGCAATCTTCATTTCCCCTAAAGGTTTTCTCAGATGTTTATTTCAATATCCTCAGCCTTAATAGCACTTGCTACAGAAGCAGTAGTTTTAGCGGTAGTAGTGGCAGGAGTAGTAGTTGCTGTAGCAGCAGTAGTGTTGGTAGTGGTACTAGTAGTAGTAGCGTTCAAATATTGCCTTTTGTTCAATTGGTCATCTCCCTTATTGTTTCCTAAAAGTTCCAAATTAATATTCTCAGTCATTCCTTAGCCCTTTTGACAACCCGTACACATTTAACGTGTTTTGATTTAGTTGAAAATTCCCCTCTACATTCCCTGAAAGGCTCATCTGAATGCCCTTGCCTTTTTGGAAAGAAGGTCAAACATGCATACCTTTCTCAGTAAAATATACTATGTGTAAACAATAAAAGAATTGCCTAACTTACAGCCTATGCCCTGCGGGCTGTGGACGATTTGGCATCTCAAACTTTATGTGTTCCCAGGGCATAACTTACAACCCTTGTCCCAGGGCTCTGGTGATCTCAACCCTGGATGCTTTGTTATATGTTCTCTGTACTATTTTTAACAAAATGGCTATCTCAGAATTTCGGCCAGTTACGTTCGGTGAAGTGAGGGCTTGGAGGGAGGATAGTTGCCCTCCATCACTTTTGACTCTTAAAGGGGACTAGAACGTTCAAGCTCCAATTAAATGAGCCTCCTCTAAAGTTTATACGACCAGCCCTTTCATAAAACCTCATTACAATTTTTGCCTAGGGCTCTGGTGGGTCGTGTCAACCCTGGAGGCTTTATTATATGTTCTTTGGAATATTTTGAACAAAATAGCTTTATCACAATTTCGGTCAGATGTGTTTGGGGAAAAGAGGGTGTCGTGAGAGGATGGCTAGTTACCTTCCATCACTTTTAACTCTTAAAAGGGAACCAGAGCTTTAAATTTCCAATTAAATGAGTCTCATCTAAAGTGTATACGACCAGCCCTTCCATAGAAACCTTATACGCCTTCAGAGCAGAACTTACAGCACTTCCCCTCAGTTTCTGGGAGGTCGTAGCCCCTAAAGGCCTTGTTATCATCTTTAGACTGTTTTGGACTAAATACCTATCTCCAAATTTCTATTGGATGCATTTGGAAAAAAGAGGAAGTGGGGGGGGGGGGCTATGTGCCCTCCAATCCCTTGGATTCTTAAAAAAAAATGTACTTCTGATTTCCAGTTGAATGAGCCACCTCCGAAGTTTATACGACCATCCTTCCGTAAAAACCTTAAATTTGTTATCAATGGGCAACTAATATAACTTATAGCCCATGCCCTGCGGGCTGTGGGGGCGGGTTGTCATCCTGAAAGGCATAAATACTAGACCTTTCAACTACGCTGAACAAAATGGCTATCTCAAAATTTTGATTGGATGTATTTGGGGAGATGAAGGGCATGGGAGGAGGGGCTTGTTGCCATCCAATCACTTTTGACTATTAAAGAGGGCACTATTGCTTGCAATTTCCAGTCAAATGATCCCCTTTTGGAGTTTTTGGGACAACAATGGGTAGAGCCCATTCGCAATTAGATTTTACTAGTACCGGGATTCAGTTAGCGGGGACTATAAAATAATTATGAGGAAATCAGGAGGAAGAGAGGAGAGTAGGGACAAACCATACAAAAGTGTTAGACAATGGTCGGGTGCCTGCCAATATGTTTCGACCCTTAATAGGTACAATATGATTTCAAGTTACCCCTTTCCGGTTTTCCACAAATACTTTTTCTATATGATTTGGTTAAATTAAAAAAAAAAAAAAAAAAACAAGAATGGTAAGTAAAATTTCCGTTGAACATCACCATGGTTACAATGTTGAGTAAAAATCCCTAACGACACCATAAGAACATACATATCGATAAAATTAAATCAAAAATCGGATTTTTATTCCAAAATTGTTTTTTTTTCGAGTTTGAAGTCAAACATCCTAAGTTATTAGTACATACAAAAGTTCGCATAATTATAGAAAAAAAAGAACGAAAACGCCTTAAAAAGAGGGCAATCTCGATAAAACATGTGGTCGAATTTAGCATGCACGGGTACGCATGAGTCGACATCTGAAGCCACTATAATAAGAAATGTTTTATTTATATTTTCCCCCCGAACGAATATGTTTTTTTATTTTTTATTATTATTTCTTTCTTCTTTTTTCTTACCAGAAGTGATTGTATTGATTTAGTTGTCACTTCGAAAAAGCTTAGTTTTTATAGTTTTGAAGCATAAAAACGACATATATATTCGTTTCTGGTATCCAAAATTAAATTAAAAATATCCGTATTGTTCAGTAGCGTTCAACTCTTACAGCCATTTTCAATAACGCCCAGCGCTAGAAATTCTTATTTGATTTTATTAATTTTAGTCTTAATGTGTTACTTTGAACAAACTACTTTGAAGACACTTTACTTTTTATAATCCCTGAGTCTGAAAACAGTAGATATATCAGTGTTTGATAACCAAGTTAAAAAATATAAATATTGTTGAATTATGTCCTTCCAAAACTTCGGCATTGCTCAATAGAACTGAGTGCTAGGAATCCCTATCTTATTTTTCATAAGTAAGCTATTGTTATGTGTATTTTTTGTAATTACTTTATTTTTTTCATATGTTTAGTTGACTTTACTTGACATATTTTTTCATTACTTAAAAAAAACGTTTGTCTCTAAGCTTTGCTACTCATCAAAAACAAGATAGAGCACTGAAATATTGACTGTTTTCTGAGTTGGAAAAACTACCATGTTTAAAAAACTACATCGTCTCATGAAATATAATTGAAGAAATAAAAACAATATCTCAACTAAAAGTAAGGAGTATCTTTAAACTCGAATTGGATTTAAATTATCTGTATATAAGGGGGAGTGCCTTCTCCTCAACTCCTTACTCATTAACAAAGTTTTTAGTGCTTTGAAAGACCTTTTTCAACTCATTGGCCCTTGCGTTTCAATAAATGTTCTTAAAGAATTTGTAGAAAAAGTGAAACGTCAGAGTAAAGAGCATGGAATTAAGGAAAAGACAGCCCCCCTAATATAAGGATTAATTCTGTTCAAATATATATATATATATAATTCTGTTCTTATATATATATATAAGACTGGCCCACAATCACGTCCATACGTCTTACACACTTGTACAGATTTGTCGTACATAGGCTCATCTACTTCAGAATTGTCACTCCAACTGCAACTCTTGTTACAAGAAACATGCCTTGTGCTTTTTAGCCTTTTCGTTTTTACTCCAAGAGTAATGCGTTCTTTCGTAAGGGTGTCAGTGAGTACTTAAGGTTTTTTCATGTTTTTTTTCTGTTGATTTTTTGTGTTGAGTCTTATGGAAAGTGATATACCATTTACTGATCTTTGCTTCCCGTTTAGAGACAGAACATGTGCTGTCCAACCATTTCGGGGTCTATGTTAAAGAAGGAGTCTAAATGTCATACATGACTTGCGCTAAACATAGAAAAATATTGGTAAGTGCTTCGCTAGATGTGGTAGGCATTCTGTCAGAGATATATGACAAGAAGAACTTATAATCCTTCAGGATATCTCTGATGGTGGGGTAGATCCCACTTGCTCTGAATTCACTGATTATATTCTTAGAAGTTTCACATTTATGAGCAGTTATAAAACTTGCAGCTTTCTTGTAGGAGTAGGCCTTAAGGGGCCCCATGATTGTCCTTTCTAGGCTCTAGTTTGTGAGTAGTGTGGTGAGGGACAGTTAAAGTACAACAGTATCATTTTTAACTAGATAAAGCAATTCAATGGTGTATCGGCTGATCTGGTCGCCTATTTCCAGGAGTACAGGTGACTGTTTGGAGGGTTTGAATTGATTCGTAAAATGTGGCAAATAAAGCAAAAATTGGAGGCACTCATCCAGCCTGAAGTATTTTCTGAGCCCGTCATGAAGGTTCAAGTGGTAAGCTCCCTTGAGTAAAATTTCTGGACACTTTTATCTGGGGGAAATAAGTAGAGGAGGGACTGTGTTCCCAAAGCATTAACCCGAACACAAATCATGGTCAACTGACCTCTTTCTGCTGACGTAACCTTCCCTATTTACTTCTGGCCTTGCTGTGCAATGATCTTGCAAGGGTTGTGGAAGTTTTCCAAACCCAATTTTTCAACATTCTAAATGTCTTGTGGTCTGAACGTGGTGTTTACCTAGGCCTCGCTCCAGGTTGTCAAAGAAAGCTACTACGCCGTGGTGGTTGAAAACAGTTGCCTGTCCTAAGCTTGTACTTTCTGGAGTTATTACAAATAGAGTTTTAAGGTAATCCATAAAACCACACTATCAGTTTTTACCTGCAATTCCTCCACTGTCTCCAGTACAAAGTGTTTTCAGTTGTCCGTTTCTTTTATACTCTTAGTAATAGCATACGTGTGTGTAGTATACGTTCTTATAGGGAAGTACGGTCAAAATATAGGTCAGCTATAGTTTTCAAGTAAATTTTAGCCCTTTTTCTTGTTCCTCCGTAAACAGTTATTACGTGCTGTAACAGGGTGTAGAGAAACTCAGGTCCAAACTTTGTAGAGGAATATTCAGCTTCTCATTTTTTTCATGTAGTCTTGCAGCATTCCCCTAGGGACACCCATGGCACTTAAAGAGAATCCGAGTAACCTTTTATCGACTAAGACAGAAAAAACTGCTATTGTCTTTTCTTCTGGATCCCAAAGCCCTTCTTTCTTTTCTCTTCTGTTTTACTTTCAAGTATTTTATCTTGAGTGAAATTTGACTGGAAAAAACAGAATTTCAGTTCAGCTACTGGTCTGACAGGGTTAAACACCGCCAG